>NW_014575563.1:474947-487697 GCF_000708205.1 Mixia osmundae IAM 14324 | reverse complement strand
TCGAACAAGGCTGACCCATACGATTGTAACAGGCCTCTGCTGCGGGCGATGGGTCCGATTGGGTATCGATGCAAATGGCGAAAAACGTTCCAGGCCTAGGCTTCGGTGGCCTCGGACTAGCAGCAGCCAAGGACTGGCCAGTCGAAGCCGTCATGCCCGCGGGGACACAATGCAAAGCCGGCGCGGACGGTCAGACTTGTCTCATCCGGTGCCGCAATGCCGCTGCTGCCGGTCCCTTCGGATCTTGTGCCGCCGTCACCCAAAAGAACTAATCTCCTTGTTGTCTCATCAATATATCTGCACACACTTTTAGCCGCTGCGACGTACACGGTTGCTAATGTGTCTCCACTTCGCCCAGCGAAAATGGGAAGGGCTCTTCTGCGTTCTGCTTCGATGTAATCGCGACAACCTTGTACTGCTTGCCCATGCCAGACGTGTCGACGAGTCTTTCTGCCGAGGCAATCATCTGTTCTGCTCGGTCATCTGTCGCAGTCTGAAGTAAGCGCTCGAGTCTTAAGCCCAGGCCGAGCGCGAGCAGGAACGACCGTTGTGTTTGTGTACGCGAGCACGTTGCTGGGCAAAGATGAACACCGTGACCAAAATTGCGCTGATCGACCCACCATACGGCTGAATGGACTCTCTGATCCATGAAAAGTCAACGTTGGCTGTCAGATCGGTGTTGCCGGGATCGGTAAAGCAGTCAACGACTTCATGCTTGCGAAAGCCCTATCTGCTCGTCAGACATCAGTGGCGGGAAAGGTTATTGGCCTACTCGAAGAGAATCGCTGAAATAGTGGTCGTCACCATAATCGATGATGAGGGCTGCGCCGCCTGCCTTGAGTTTGGCCTCGATCAGCGGCGTCGGCGCCGTATCGGTCGGATGCGCGGAAACGAGTTTCGCTAGCTGGGCGGCGATAAGTAACGCGTCCGGACAGAGTTCGATACGGGTACCCGTCGGTAGCTTAGCAAACCGCTCCTGCGTGCTGTACATCGTCGACGTGAACGTCGGCGACGGCGACAGCGCCAGGTGAAAGGTTGCTGAAGCCCTGCAGTAGCACGAGTCAGATTGGCAGATGGAATTCTGAGCCATGACGTACTCCTCTTTGTCTGTAAAGTCGACATAGACCTCCCGCAGGCCATCTTCAAGCTTCTACTGATGACAGATGAGCGTTCGCTCAAAGCGCTGCTCGTGACGTGCCTCAAAAAGCATTACCGGCAAGGCATCAAAAAATTCGTGCGCGATTGCCATTGTGAAGACTTGTGGATCTGCCTGATACATTCAGCAAGGTATGGAAGCAGCATGATGCGGCGAGCACTTGCCCGGCGCAATGCCGTCGAGCCTGTCGTGCCAGTGTAGCTTGACACCAAGCGCCTCGATAAGCTGCTGTAGCTTCTCCCGCTGTAGACCGATCATGTATTGGGATGTTTCGACGAGATGGACTTCTTCGAGCGTTGAAGCAAAGGTCTTGATGCTGCTGAAAGTCTGTCCCATGGGGTCAGCTTGGGCGCGATCTGACGCGACGCACTTTGCTGTACGCACCCTGAGGATGTCTTGCATCAGTGTCCCTGTTCCGGGTCCGAGCTCGACGAGTCTAGTTCGTGCAGGCGAACCTTGTGTCTGCCATTGATTGAGCAGCCAGACCGCGATGAGCTACGTGCGCAATTCAGATCCGTCAGAGTTGGCGAGCTGCAATGCTCATACCTCTCCGAATATCTGCGAAATCTCGGGGCTGGTTACGAAGTCGCCCTTCCGACCAATGACAGCGCTCGTTTCAGCTTGCCGTAGTCGAGTGTAATAGCCGAGCGTCGGATGTGAGAGGCAGAACGCGATATATCGTGGCAGCGTCATTGGTCCATGCGCCTGTGATCAACCGTCAGTCGAGTGACGGTGCGCCGAAGAAAAGTACCTTGATGTGTGATTGTATGATGCGAGCTAGGCCAAGTGGCTCGATACGACGAGCTGTGTCCTGCCCATCGATTTGGTCGCGCGCTGCTTGCTGCTGGAGATTTGACGAGGTCGAAAAGCGACATAGACTTGCTGCAGTCTTGTTGAACGCTCGATGTCTAACGAGGGACCGACATAGCAGCGGGTTAAATGCTCGCATGGTTACTGCAGATCTAGAGGAGATACAACATTGTACACGCCAAGTGCCCCCGGCGTTTGACATCTCGTGACATCATGATCCTACGCGAGCAGTGGCTGCAAAATGCGCCAGGACTGCTTTTGCTCCGATAAACGCGCGCGTGAGCTAGACGCTATCCGAGGACGATCGTCGTGAGCTGGCCTGTCGCGCGGCTTTCGCCTGACGTCTGGCTGTGGCCACCCGACGCAGATCCAATTGGGTCTTGACCAATCGGACCATCATGTCATTGACAGGCGTCGGGATGCCGTGCCGTCTGCCGAGTTTTGCTATGTAGCCATTCATATAGTCACTGCGAAGTGCGTCAGTGAGATCCATTCGATTCGATTGGTTTGCATACATCTCTGTAGTCTCAGAAACATTGCGAATGTCTGCAAGAGTTGATGAGACATTCTTGCGAGTCTGTAGAGCAATGAGCTGGACGTTTGCAAGCAGAGTAGGGCCGGCTAGCCGATGCAGGGGAGGGAATCGAGCGCGATCATACTCTTGCATAGTTTGGAATTCGACGGCGACGTCGCCACGAGTCGCAAAATCTGCAGCAAGCACGCTGCTGAGCTCATCGCAGATATCACTGGCTAATCCATCGAACTGCTCAGAGTCGGGCAGTCTGCCGTTGCGCACGTCAAAGATGGCTGTGAGCGAGTTGATGACGCAATTGACCGCTAACTTCTGTAATTGCAGCATTTGCGATGTTGCTAGGCGATTGAGACGTGGCTGGAGCGCTTGGCATTCCAGCAAGGCTTTGACGGTCTTCTCGAGACTGTCAGCGTCAGGTTCGGTCACTGTGAGATGATCGGGCACGACAGCTGTCTCGATCGTCGGATCCAATGCAGGATTGTTGACCTTGACTTGCATGACCTCGCGAACGGGGTTACTGGGAAGAACGCCGAACTGAAGCTCGCCTTGTGCCGCCCAGACGATGTGCCGATATGCCCTGCCTTGACTGGGTTTCCGCCAGATGCCATGGGTCAAGGTGCCGACGATATAGGAGGGACGATCCTCTGGATCGGGGAATAAGCTGGTATTGATCTCGTCGAGAATGCCCATGCCGTTCTGCAGGAAGACAATGGTAGAATAGGCAGACAGACGGGATCTGAGTGGGTATATGGCCTCTGCTGTGTATTGCGCCTTCGTGGTGACGATGAGCGAGGATATCCAGTCGTCGCGCGTGTGTCGAATCGTCCGACGCAGGGCGTTCAGCTGGGCTGTCCATGCAGGACCTAGCGATCCGCTAGACTGAGTGGCTCGGGCTGCACTTTCACTGGATGGACCGGCATATTCGATCTGCAAACCAGCATAGTCGCTCGTGACGCCCGACTGTTCGACGATGATCGTGGCTTCTGCAGGCTCGTCCTCAGCCGCTTCGTCGACCTGAGCCGTCGTGCTGGCTCGACCCGGTACATCAGCCTGGGACCAGCTCGGGCTAGGCTTGATCGCGGCGAGCTCTTTGACTTGAAGAGGCGTGCGGACGATCAGACGGATGTCATGTAGCGCATTGCTGGCTCGCAGGTTGGCTGCGATGAGTGAGCCTACTGAGCCTGCGCCGAGAATGTGGAGGAGCATCAGATGTACATGTGGTCACGCTGTCCATCTAGGCCGTCCGATCATTGCATTTGCCCGCGATTCGCTTGGACGACGAGCATGCAAGCGCGTCGTCTCTCTCGCTCTTGCCTGTGACGAGTGACCCGCCGGCTGCGCGCTCGAGCTTGAGCCGTCCCCCGTCAATGGCGGTCCTCAAAAGGCGCAACATACGTCTGTCTCAGCTCTAGTGCCATCACCGTCCCCCTCCCGCCGCCAGTATAGCGGCCCAGGCGGGCTGGCAGTATGGCAGATCAAGACAGTCGGATGGCCTTTGATCCTCACACGTTCAGACAACCCGATTTCAGCGTGAGCATCTTCATCGCGGGCCTCACGGATCAGCTCATAGCAGACGCCAAGAACCCATCTTCGAGTCAGTCGATCACATGAGCTTGCAGCAACGACGACTGATCATGCTTGTGAGCAGGCTTGGATCCACAGCCTTTCCTGCAGCTATTCGAGACAACAGTCGATCAGCTCTTACCGTTGAGACGTCAAGTCGCCTCTCAGACGACTTCAATCGAGAAAGCTGTCGCCGCGTCTGAACGAGCTTACTCGCTCAAAGTCAGGGAGCTTAAGGACAACTTCACGGTGAGTATAGCCCAGCCACACGCAGTCCAGGCCTGACGGATCCTCTAGGCTGTTTCTGGGTCATTCGGCAATCTCGAGAAACGCATCTCTGAGGTCGGTAGCACGGCAATACGCATAGGCTCGTTCTGACACGCCTGCCGAGCGCGCGGCAAGCTGACCTACCGCAAAATGCGAACAGGTGAGCAGCTCGAATCGATAGATCGACTGCGCAAGCGCGCTTCGGACGCGCGAGATGTCATACAATACTATCATGACTTCTCCAGAGGCGATACGTCCCGTCTCGATGCTATGCGCAAGTCTGGTCGAGAGGGGCGAGCACAAGCTGCCGTACTCATTCGCAGGCTATCCAGTGTCGCACGAGAAATAGAGGATATCGAAGGCGGCGAAAAGACCTGCGATGCGATTGAAAAGTATTGCGAGGCTTTCGAGAAGGAGGTCCTCAAGCTCTTCGATCGTTACTATCGCAAGGGGGATCCGAAGATGATGGCCCACTGTGCGCGGACGTTACTCGATTTCAACGGAGGCCTCTCATGTATACAGATCTACGTCAATCAGCACGACTTTTTCATCTCAAAGGATCGCATACAGGACATCGGCGCCATTACCCAGAGTGAAATGTGGGACACCCTCCCGGACCCAAATGCACCTGCCCCCTCTGCCGAGCCAGGCCTCGATGACTTGTACCAAGAGATCCGGCTGACGGTCACTCAGGAGGCCCAAATCATCCGCGCTGTCTTCCCAGATCCTCCGGCGGTCATGCAGGTCTTCCTGCAGCGAGTCTTTGCTCAGGTCATACAGCCCTTTGGCGAGCAACTCATCACGACCGCCAGCATGACCTCAACGCTTGCCTTCCTACGCATGCTTCACTTTGTTCATTCGCGCACCATTGCGCTTGTCGAGGATCTAAAGTCTAATGACTTTTTCAAGACTACCACAGATGCTGCCTCTCGATACGCTATCACGGCCAGCGGACAGACATCCGACGCTGCAGCACTCACTGCGCCCGGTACGACGGCGCTCGCTGCAATGCTTGACCAGGCAGTCGAGGAAGTTTTTGTGCAGCATCTCGAAGGTGCAAGATATCTCGATAGAGAGAGCAAGAGCCTCACAGAGCTCTATGCCGGGTACTTGCTGCGCTTTGCGAACTACCATCTTTCCACTCATAAAACAAAGACGACTAATACTCTATTTGACAAGCTAGTTTCTCAGATGACCGCTGCAGCTCAAAGCGCGCACATCGGAGGACATGCTACGACCGAGGAGGATCAAGCGATGCCAGACTCGCCTCAGCAAGGATCTGGCGAGCCAATACGAGGGGCAAAGACACTGTTGAAACTCAGTTCGCTGACCAACAATTTTGGCACCGGCAGCAAGACGCATAGCCTCGAACACTTTTCGCCTGTCGAAGGCGAGCTACGGCTCGATGTGGCAGAGACGATCCTGAAGTGGCACTCTGAGGCGTTAGGAAGGATGGTCGAGCTATCCCCGCCCGCGGAAGTGCCCAAGAATGCACTTGCGCTCATGAAAGTACTTGCAGAAAACATTGGGCGAGCCTACGTCGAGACTTCCCTAAGCACGTATGTTTGCTTTGTCAACAGTCTGGCCTCAGCTAACGGCGAATGCAGAATTTCGACGCAGGTATCTGATCATGAAAGCAAGATGATGCCTGACCTGACTCATCTCTCCACACTACATACCATCGACTTGATCTTACATCTATGGCAACGCTATCTTGCGGTCGCTATTTTGCCTCTGGCGGGAGGCTCCGTGACGGTTCGGAGGGAGATGGCTAGCTTTCAGACTCACGTTGGAATGCGCATCGAAGGCAAGATCAACGAAGTACTGGCCCATCTAATTGACGGGGTCGTGAGCTGGCTAGCCCAAATGCTGTCCAGCAAGCAGAAGAAATCGGACTTTAAGCCCAAAAACGACGATGTCGCCTTCTCCAGGGTCAACACAGAGCCGTGCATAGCTTGTACAGACTATCTAGCGCTCGTGCTCGAGACGACACGGGGCACACTATCTGGCAAGAACTGCGAGACCGTGCTGACTGAAATCGGCGTGTCTTTCCACAGCTTGCTGCTTGATCATTTCAAGCGTTACGTCGTCAGCGCGGCTGGCGGCCTTATGCTCACCAAAGATCTTGCTCTCTATCAAGACAGCATCGCAGCTTTTGGTATATCCACACTGTCAGATCGCTTCGACATGCTACGGCAGCTCGGCAACGTCTTCATCGTGCGGCCCGAAATTCTCAAATCCTACCTTTCGGAGGGACATCTTGCGCGTATCGAGCCAAATCTATTGCGAGCGTACCTCACGCAGCGAAGCGACTATAGTGATTTCCCGCAGAAGACCTGGAATGACATTGTTGGCGCAGAAATCGCCGATACGACTGTTGGCGGATTCGGTCGTCGCATCGGCGAGCGGCTCAACTTTGACTTCAAAATTAGCGATCTCTCGTTCTCGAGCTTAGACCAGTCGAGTGCTTTCAGTCGATCCAAAGTCTTTGCATAGTCTACATCTGCGTTACTGTTGTTGTACATTTGCGTAAAGCACACAACAGGACCGTCATGGGATTACATTCTAATGCTGCTTGCTGCATTCTAGCTGCTACTTGAGAAGAGTACGAAGATCCTCGACACGGCGTTTCGCCAGCTCCGCCTTGGACACTGTCTGTGTCATGCTCAAATTGGCGAGTTCGGTCTTGCGCTTTTGCACGATAAGCATGTTGGCCTCGATCGAATCCTTGATGATGAACCGACTGATCTTGACTGGCCGCGTTTGACCTAAGCGATAGATACGATCGACTGCCTGGTTCTCCACAGCAGGGTTCCAGAAAGGCTCTAGGAGGTATACACGCTGGGCGGCTGTCAGATTGAGTCTGCAAGTCAGTCAGCTCAATGCTACGATTGCAGATCATCTGGTCCGCACCCTACACCGCCAGCACGGAGAGACACGAGTAAGACTTCGCAGTCCGGCTCGAGGCGAAAAGCTTCCATCGAGCGACTACGCTGATCGCGATTCATAGACCCATCGAGGCGTCTGAATTTGATGCCGCATTCCTTCAGCGCATCCTCCGTACTACGAACGGATATCAGCATAGACCAAAGCCTGCGAAGAAGTCCGCACCGATCCAGCAGGGCTGTCCACTGCGAAAAGACGACAGACTTGACGACTTGGCCGCTATGAGGCCTGAAGTCATCTTCCTCTTCAGGGGTGACGGCAGAAAAATCTGCCCCGTCACCAGCATAATTCGCCGACGTAGGGTTGGCTTGCGAAAAAGGGAACAGATCAGCGAGCAAAGCCCGCGTCTTCGTGCTGTGCTCGACCGTGTTATGTTGCTTTCGCTTCTGCTTGTCTGTTTTCTCCCGACTCAAATCCATCTGCCTGAACATGCTGATGAGGTCATCGGGCTGGACTTGCTCAGCGTCGAGGACAGGTGACAGGTCTTGGCTACAGACTGAGCAGGCAGCTCGCGTTTCCGCTTTGACATTGTGCGGGAAGTCAGGCACGGTCTTGCGGAAGCAGGCTATACAGAAGAGATGCTGACACCTTGTCAGGACCGGTATGGGTATCGTTTCGTCTGCGGATGTCGCCTTTATCTTCTTGCCGGTGCGCTTGATCGTCTTTGGTTCTTGCTCAGCATCCTCTGTCGTACCATTCTCCACGTTGGCGAGGAGTTCGCCACCACACTCGGCGCATTGAGCGACGCCATCTTCTCGCATGCTTGCGAACAGACGAAGCGCACGGTCTTTCGTCAGACCTTTGTCAGCAATGGTCTGCAGCAGATCCGTCTTGACGCCATCGGGACCGGCCTCTTCAGAGTCGCGTACGAGCGACATGTGTGCGCAAATTTGTCGTAGGCGCAGCAATTCTTGCAAAATGTGACAGTAGTTCTTGAGTAAAGTGTCGCTCGCTTCTTGACTTGCAAAGTCTCGTTGATACTTGCGATGAAAGGTCGCGTAGAATGCACGCTCCTTTTCATCGAGCTCAAAGTAGCGAATCTCGTCCTTCTTGATTGGCAAACGCAAGATTGGCTGACCATCCTTATCTTTCGTCTCCTTTGTTCGACGAAGCGCAAGGTGACGCATGACGACCTGTAATCGGGCGATGCCAATGGGATCCTGATTCTTGACTAGGCTGCCTATGTAAGTGTTCCAGACGTGTCGCTCAGTAAAAGGCTCTAGTCGCAGGAAGCGGAGCAGCGAAAAGAGGTCATTGAGCGTGTTTTGGAGCGGCGTACCGGTCAAGCAGGCGCGACGAGATGCCGCAAGATCACAGCAGGCGCGCGCTTGTATCGTCGAATGCTCCTTGATCATGTGCGCCTCATCGAGCACGATGCGATACCACTCGACTTGCTGAAGGACACTAGGCTTGCCTTCCGCTTTGCGCTTGCGCTTTCGCGCCTTGGCCTTCTCCTTCTTTGCTTCTACAGCCATGCTTTCGATGATCTCGACGCTGTCATCGCTTGAGGAGCTTGTATCATCTTCGGGCAACCCTTGACGAGAATACTCGGTCGCGAGGATACTATATGTTGTAATGACGATGTCGTGATCGGCCAGATCGTGCGCATACTGTGTTCTGTTGTTGCCATGGTAGATGTAGACTGACAAGCCTTTGGCTTTGGCTGATTTGGCCTTGCCAAATTCTGCACTGCTGCGCTTAGTGTGCTCCGCAATTTGAGACTCCCAATTCTGTACGGTCGATAAAGGGCAGACTATTAGGGTCGCGCGCGAACGAGTCACGAGAGCCTCGAGCCGCGCCGAAGCTAGCTCACTGCGTTTGCCTTGCGCTTCCTCTGCCTTCTTTTTGCGGCGTTTAGCAGACTTCACGCTGGCTGCAGAGCTCGTGCTTGCGACGGGCTGCAATGCCCCCAGTCTCGAAGGGTCAGGTTGTACTGCCTTGATCTTCGTGGTTGGATGCAATGTGACAGCATCAAAAGTGTCATCAGTTGCGTTCGCTGTAGGCTCTGCATTTGCCCATTGGGAGGCCGAAGCGAGCGTGTGAGCAATCAGAGCGATGATGACAATCGTTTTGCCAAGCCCCATGTCATCTGCTAGAATCGATCCGAGGGTCTGTGGCGGTCTGCTAGATTTGTCGACCTCTACATCTGTCACAGCGTTCGTCCAGCCCGTGAGCCTGTTGTATGCGTCAACGCGAGGACGCCACAAAGAGATCATCTGGTCTGCCGTCGAGTCTGGCTGGGCTGGAAGAGCAGGATCCGAGACCATTGTGATCTGACCGTGCACATCACATGCTCTTGGCATCTCCCGGTCAAGCATGAAGGACAATGCTTGTTTCTGATGCGGGTAGAGTGGCGTCACGACAGTGTCGACAGGCTGAACTTCGCCAAGGTCGAGGCCACTCTGAATGCCTTTGAACACATTGTCGATCTGCTCGCGCTTGACTTCTATTGTGCGTGCCGCCTGGGTCTGATTTCCCCGGCCGCCAGCGAGCGCTCGAGCAATGTCCTCGCGTCGCTGTTGTGCCGATCTGCTCGCGTCGAGAGCACTGCTATGGGGGTTGCTGTAGCGAGCGCCTCCATGCAAAGCAGGGTTGTAATCAGTCGGATGGCTCAAAGTCAACCGGCGTTCCGATAGATAGTTGCCGACACGAGTGACGTTGACAGATGGCGTTAGTAGGAGGATGTTCATCTGAAGCATCGCAGGCTGTGCAGCTTATGTCAGCATATAAGGCGCTCAAGTCAGCATTAGACTGACCCTGTCGGCGGGTGAGAGCACCACCCAGGCTTCTGGAGTGACTGGCTCCATCGTAGTGTTGGCTGTCAGCAGAGGCGCCAGCGCCTCGCTGACTTTGACATCCACGACGCCAAAGTCGCGGTGACTGATGCAAGAGATCACCTTGAGCGTCGGCTTGCCGTTCATATCGCGACCGCGTAGTAGTCTGACGGGCAGCAATGCCGGCTTGTTGATAGTCGCACTTGCAGCGGGCCTCAGTTCCTCAAGGTCGCTGTACATGATGAGAACGACGGTCTCAAGCTGACCTATGCAGACGGGACGGACGTCCATGATTACGTCTGGCATGGTGTGAGTGACGCCACTAAATTTGACTTCGTCTGAGTCATCGGAGGCATCATCTGCGGTCAGATCGATTGGTCGTGAGCCCGGCTTGTTGGGACTGCCGTGTGCGCTTGCTCGCTGTGCCATCTGCATTGCGAGGCCGTCCCGTCGGTTCTGCAAAGCGATGAGATGCAATTCGGCTTCATAGGTCTGTTGCTGGTGTCGCGCGTCTGAGGCTTGGACGGTGGGTATGTCTAGCACAGCCGATCTAGGGGCTCGCGTTCGGTCAATATACAAACGGAGGGTTTCGTACTCGTTCGGGTCGAGTTTGCGTCTCTGTTGCGCTAGCATGTCTTGCGTAATCTTGCCGGACGCAATCATCCTCCTAAGAGAGTCGCCCAGCGAACTGAATCCGGACCCCTTTTTCGTCGTCTGCATACCATGTGGATCAAGCGTGGTCTTGGATGTGCTCGCCAGAGCGTTTGTCACGCTTTGGGGCACATCTGATCGTACAGGACTCATCGCAGTCGGACGGTTGCCTGAGTCAGCAAGGGGCTCTGCAGGTCTTGTAGGCCCGACCGGCGGCAGCGTGAAGCCTTGTAGCATCTTGCTGTCTGGCCTCTCAGCGTTCTGGGGGAACTCGCTCCGATGACTAAGCCCGTTGGCATTTAACGGCAATGTATTGAGCCGCGCCGAGCTGAAAGATGGCTCCTGAACAACAGGGGTCGCGCTGCCGGCTGGCCGGAATAGCTGGCCGGTGTCGACTACTTCGAAGCCGTCATCGTCCAAGGGGCCTGTCATGCGCGGCACAGCTGAACGAGCGGCTCGACGCAGCGCCCCGGTCACAGCAACGCTTCGCTCTACAGGAGTCGGGTGGGGGATATACTTTTGACGGGCTGTGAATCACTATGACGCAAAGCGTCCGACGAGGCAAGATCCACACCATACAAAATGCCGTTCGTGATCGACTTCTCAGGCAAGACTATCATCGTCACAGGGTATACACAGCGTACAGCTCCGTCAGCTTGACTCTGACGCTAAGCTTGCAGCGGCAACCGCGGCATTGGCCATGCCATCTCGGAAGCTGCAGCGGAGGCAGGCGCCAACGTTGGTATCATCTACCGCTCTTCAAAGGACGCGCCCAAGATTGCTGAGGAGATCAGCAAGAAGTACAACGTCAAAGCAAAGGTCTGTCTGTATGTCCTATTGCGGGCACCTCGGCTGAGCAATGTGCCTCTTTACGCTCCTTATCGCCATCCACGCGTCATCACTGGCCGGGTTTGCCGCTGCCATTCGGACTCATATCTTTCGTACGAGAAACTGACACACAGGCCTACCAATGCGACGTCGGCGACGCAGATCTCGTCACGAAGACGTTCAAGGAAATTCAGGATGATCTCGGCACCGTTGCGGGTGTCGTCGCAGTATGTTCTCACTCTCTTTCGAGCTTTTCTTCCCTCACGGGCGCAAAAGAATGCTGGCATCGCAGTCGTAAAGCCTGCTCTCGACATTACGCGTGCAGATTATGACAAGCAGATGGGCACCAACGTCTATGGAACCGTACGTGCCTCTGACCTCGGCGGCTATGCCAAGCTGACCCTTGCAATTGACAGTTTGCAGTCTGCCAGGCTGCAGCCCGCACGTTCGTCGACTCTCAGTACAAGGAAGGCTCTATCGTCATTATCGCCAGCATGAGTTCGCACATCTGCAACAAAGGCATTACCCAGACGTTCTACAACGTCTCTAAGGGTGCAGTCGTCAACATGGCCAAGCAACTCGCCGCCGAGTGGTCTCAGTACGGCATCGTATGTCACATTGACATCTTTGCTGGCAAGTGCTGATTGATGTGCATGGTATCAGAGAGTGAACTGTGTCTCGCCGGGCGTCACCAACACAGACCAGACGCACGAGCAGTCTCCCGAGCTGCGCAAGGAGATCATCGCAAATACACCGCTCGGTCGTTATGCCGAATCTTCCGAGATGGCCGGACAGACTATCTTCCTCCTCTCAAACAAGAGCTCTTATCAGACCGGCGCGGAGTACCTTGTTGACGGCGGTTTCCTCATCGTAAGCTTCTCGCGAGATTTAGCGCCAAAGCTGACGCTCAGCATGCCACCGACAGTACTGAGCGATTCGTGCCCATTCATCGACCCACAAAGAAAACATCATCATCATAGCGATCGCCAAATGAAGAAATGCATAATATGCTATCGTCACCCTTCTTGTGCTTGCGCAAAGAGACTGAACAATCGCGTCTTATGCTCTTACAAGCTGTGCAGCCGAGCATATTTTGTCAGTGTGCAGATATATTGATGAGACAACAGCGAGATTAGTTCTTTTGGGTGACGGCGGCACAAGATCCGAAGGGACCGGCAGCAGCGGCATTGCGGCACCGGATGAGACAAGTCTGACCGTCCGCG